>NC_133328.1:517661295-517698795 GCF_042186555.1 Aquarana catesbeiana
GCAGGTGATAGTGGGCCGGGATGCTACAAAACGAAGGTAATTTTAAATTTATAAATTTGGTCAAAACTTTGTAGCAAGCAGCCTATATGGCTTGACAGATTGATGAGGCCTACATAGGGATAACATGATGAGGGTATAGCAGAAACATAAGTGTTTTTTGTCTTGTGTCTTTATCTTTTACAGACATTATGAATGCCCAATTTAAAGATCCAGAATTTTTGTCAGCTTTCATAGACAAATACAGAGAGATGAGGAATCTGTGGGAGGTCAAACACCCTCAATATTATTTGAAGCATGTCAGGAAGTCAACGCTGGAGAGACTTCTGACATTTGTCCAGACGACCATCCCGGAAGCAACGATGGAGACGTTGTTAACGAAAATTGGGATCTTGAGGAACATGTATAAGAGGGAGCATAACAAGATCCAGGAATCCATGAGATCAGGAGCATCAGCAGATGATGTATATGTACCCAGGCTGTGGTACTACAATAAACTATGGTTTCTTGATGACCAGACTGAAGCCAGAGCATCACTTTCAACCCTTCCCTCCACCCTTCCCTCCACCCTTCCATGCACCCTTCCCTCCACCTCAGCAGAGGCTGATGAGGACCAAGCTGGGTCTTCCATCCTGGATGAACCGGATGTGACTATCTGGAGTCAGGTAAATTAATTTCACAAATATTTACTGTCCTAATATTAATGATGTTAACTGGATGTTATAATTGATTCAAATAATTTTCGCCTAAAAATGATGTATACATATCAATTGACAGTAGTGGCGAAATATGTTTGTCACCTGCTTCAAAAAATTAGGGTGTCTGATTTCTAGACTCTTTTATTAAGAGATGTATTCACATTGAATTTGCAAGTCATGAGAAGCAAATTGTGTGTCATTGATGAACCCCCCCAAAAAAAACTAAAACTATGTCCCTTTTTTATACACAGGATGAGGGCAGCCAGGAGGAATGTGGGGAAAGTGGCAGGCAGGAGGAGACCAGGTCTATGGACAGCCTGGAGGAGTCCGGATACAGCATCATCCTGGAGGAGGCCGGACCCAGTGTCATCCTGGAGGAGGCCGGACCCAGTGTCAGGCAGGAAGAGGCCGGACCCAGTGTCAGGCAGGAAGTGGCTGGGCCCAGTAGGAGCCTGACACAACCACAAGTGCCTCCCCTCCGCCTTCCAAAAAAAAGGGCCAGGAAGGGGACGGTGACACAGGAGGCATCCCTGCGCCTCATGCGAGAGGCCAGCAATTTTTTAAGGAGCCCCCCCAAAGCTGAAGAGGCCTATGGGTGCTGCTTAGCCAGCAGGCTGTTTAAAATGGAGTGGGGCCAACGCCTCATTTGTGAGAGACTGTTTGGGGAAACAATACACAAGGGGCTGCAGGGCGTGCTAACCAGCAACACACAATTACATGAGGCAGCCCCCCTCCTCCTCCTCCTCCTCCTCCTTCTCCTCCTGCCACAACTCAAACACCAGAGCCACAGCCTCCAAAGAAGGCTGCAGGGAAGGCTGCAGGGAAGGGTGCAGGGCAGCGTGGAGGAAAGGCTGCAGGGAAGAGAAGAAAGTGATGACCTGGGTTCAGTCTGGTCTGACAGAAGATGCAGGCTGTTGTAGTACCACAGTCTGGGGACATCTATATCATCTGCTGCTGCTGTTGATCTCTGGGATTCCTGGACCAGATTGTGCTCCCTCTTATATGGACTCCTCAAGATCCCAATTTTCTTGTCCACAGACTTTTTCCAGCGTTGACTTCCTCTTTATTTTCTTTAGACCATGAATAAATGGATATTTGAGTTTATGAAAAGACTTTATGTGTTTTCATTTAAATCATTGATTTAGACACAATGTCAAATTAACAAGGGACAACAATCTCCTTGAGGTTGCAAAAACACACAAAAAAAAAATTAATAATGTTCTAGTGGTAACTTAAAAAAAAAACAAATTTATACATAAGCAAAAACGGTTCTTTCTGTTAACTTTATATACAAAAGAAAAAAATCACAATAAACAAAAAAATGGTTCTTTGTGGTAAGTTAAAACAAACAACATTAAAAACAAACAAAAATGAAAGAAAAATGTATTTGTGTTCAATTTAAGAAATACAAAACTAAAAAAAATAAATAAATAAAAAAATAAAATGGTGCTTTGTGGTAACTTTACAAACCCAAGAAAAAAAAAAATAAATAAATAAAATGGTTCTTTGTGGTAACTTTACAAACCCAAGAAAAAAAAAAACATAAAATGGTTCTTTGTGGTAACTTTACAAACCCCCCCCCAAAAAAATGGTTCTTTGTGGTAACTTTACAAACCCCCCCAAAAAAAATAAATAAATAAAATGGTTCTTTGTGGTAACTTTACAAACCCAAGAAAAAAAAAAAAAACATAAAATGGTTCTTTGTGGTAACTTTACAAACCCAATAAAAAAAAAAAAAAACATAAAATGGTTCTTTGTGGTAACTTTACAAACCCCCAAAAAAAAAAAAAAATAAAATGATTCTTTGTGGTAACTTTACAAACCCAAGAAAAAAAAACATAAAATGGTTCTTTGTGGTAACTTTACAAACCCCCCCCCAAAAAAAAAAAAATGGTTCTTTGTGGTAACTTTACAAACCCAAGGAAAAAAAAAAAAAAAACATAAAATGGTTCTTTGTGGTAACTTTACAAACCCCCCCCAAAAAAAAAAAAAAACATAAAATGGTTCTTTGTGGTAACTTTACAAACCCCCCCAAAAAATAAATAAAATGGTTCCTTGTGGTAACTTTACAAACCCCAAAAAAAAAACATAAAATGGTTCTTTGTGGTAACTTTACAAACCCCCCAAAAAAATAAATAAACAAAATGGTTCTTTGTGGTAACTTTACAAACCCCCAAAAAAAAAAGGTAGATAAAGATAAAATAAGTTCGACAACAGTCATAAAATAAACATCTGGAGAAAATCTAAAATAAAAGATGACCCCCCCCCCAAAAAAAGTGTAAAAATTATTATTAGTATAGAGACATTGTTTTTAAAAAGAATACTATATCATTCATGAGATCAATAGGAAAAAGAATCCAGAAATTAATTTGGGAAGACATTAATGCGCTGCATTCAACGATCACAGAATTTGCAGCGTGAGGAATGTGCTACCTACAATACGAACACTAGTTTTACTAGACCGAGTGCTTCCGTTTAGTTTTTGCTTATGAGCATGCGTCGTTTTTTTTGTCCGTCGGACTAGCATACAGACGAGCGGATTTCTGGGTCCCACGTAATTACGACGGAAAGATTTGAAGCATGTTTCAAATCTAAAGTCCGTCAGATTTGAGGCTGGAAAAGTCCGCTGAAAGTCTGCTGAAAGTCCGGGGAAGCCTGCACACGATCGGATTATCAGCCAGCTTTAGTCCGTTGGCGTTCATCGGACTTTTGAAGACGAAAAGTCCGACTGTGTGTACGTGGCATAAGTCTAGGGGAGGGAATATTAATGTTCATTGCTTCAGATTTCTCAACTTTAATCTTGTAGTTGGACAAATATGCATAAGGGGTAAGTTACCTAAACTGAAGAGTGCAAAATCTGCTACAGCTGTGCAATGTAGACAATCAGCTTCTAACTTCACCTTGTTCAGTTAGGCTTTGACAAAAAAAACCCCTAGAAGCTGCACCAGATTTTTCACTCTCCTGCCTTAGTAAATCACCCCCAAATGTCTGAACTTCTGTAGTAAGATAAGTAGGAACGTTTCTGGAACTGTAACTGAAACTGATACCGAAACTGAAACCCAAGTTCAGAGTCTTCAATGAAACAAGAAAAGTCGCCCCAGGTGAGTGAGTCTCTGGTTAATCCCCACACACACACTAGTCAGGTGCTAGCCCAGCTCGCAAGCTGTGTAACATAAGGAAATTATTCTGGATGGCTACACTTCCAAAAATCTTTTAATTGAAGCTTCATATGACAAATGGTTAACAGATGGAGCAGGGGAAAAAGAGGTAGACGCATTTCGCGCAAATGTTAGTGCTTAGTCATTACCAAGCCCTAACATTTGTGCGAAACACGTCTACCTCTTTGTCCCCTGCTCCATCTGTCAATCACTTGTCAAATGAAGCTTCAATAAAAAGGATTTTTGGAAGTGCAGCTATCCAGAATCATTTCCTTATGTTACACAACTTCAGAGTTTGTTGTGATCTTTGAGGATCTTTGAAGATAATATACTTTACACTACAAGCAGCAGAGGTCAGTGAATGTTTGTTTAAAAAATGTATTTTTCTGATTGCAATTGAATTGATTATGCACGTAATTACTTCCAATAGTCTTAGCACAGATTCAATTTAAAGTAAAATTGGGAACTGGTTGTGCTCATCTTAGAATAGCTGAAACATTTTTTAGCTAAGCAAACTCAGTCAACTGCAGTAAATAATTCACCAAATGATTATTTACAGTGCCCTGGCTTCTCCAACCTTACTTTGGATTATCCATAAGAAAAAATGGATTATCTGTTTTGACAAGTGATGTTAAAAGCTCAGGTGAAAAGCAGAATGAAGTGTTATACTATAAGTAAATAGATAAACAAATATTCCCGTGCTACCTAAACTGAAAAGGATAGGATACTTAGTTGCAGCAAGCACCGGATTGGTCAAACGCTAGCCAAAAATAGAGTGATGCTGCGCTCCAAGTGATAAAAAACAAATAAAGTGCTAAGTGACTACTATAAAGTGTAAAGTGTTCAGAATACTGAACTCAAAAAATATTCAAGTTAATATACTAAAAAGCACAATATAATTAGAAAATAATAGTAGACAATCTAAAGTGCTGAATGCTCAAAATAACTTAATAATAATAAATAAATAATGATAATTAATAATAAAAAAATAAGTTACACTAAGTTACACTAAGAGGTGTTTTTGCACTGAAGAAAAACTGAAGAAAAACGACCACTTATTCACACCACCACAACAACACAGAGGGGGTTATTTACAAAAGGCAAATCCACTTTGCACTACAAGTGCAAACTACAAGTGCAAAGTTCACCTGAAATTGCACTGAAAGTGAAGTAGCTATAAATCTGGGGGGTAGATCTGAAATGAGGGGAAGCTCTGCTGATTTTATCATCCAATCATGTGCAAGCTAAAATGCTGTTTTTTATTTTCCTTGCATGTCCCCCTCAGATCTACAGCAATTGCACTTCCAAGTGCACTTTCAAGTGCACTTTGCACTTTTAGTTTGCACTTGTAGTGCAAAGTGGATTTGCCTTTCGTAAATAACCCCCACAGTGTCAGTTGGGATTCAGAACTTTACACTGTATTCACCAGCATCTGTTTGAAGTTTCATGCTCACTTTGGACTTTTTTGGGACTAGCACTTGTAATTTTAAGATAGCATTGGTTGGATGCTATTTTCCTTTGTATTAGTTGCACCTATATTGCACATTGGAAGTGTATCACCTATTTATTTTGAGCATTCAGCACTTTAGATTGTCTAGTATTATTTTGTAATTATATTGTGCTTTTTAGTGTATTAAAATATTTTTTGAGTTCATTATTCTGAAAACTTTACACTTTGTAGTAGTCACTTAGCACTATTATTTGTTTTTTTATCACTTGGAGAGCAGCACCACTTATTGATTTTAATTTATAATGTAAGTAGTTGGAGAGATCACCATGAGTCCTTTAAAGTTTCTTCATTAACCCTCCATCACTCCACCCAAAGCAAAAACAGTAGAGTTTCTGGTATCATGGCTCAGTAGGGTTGATTTCCTAAAGCTGGAGAGTGCAAAGTCAGGTGCAGCTGTGCATGATAGCCAATCAGTTTCCAACTTCAGCTTGTTTAATTAAGCTTTAACAAAAAAAACTGAAAGCTGGTTTCTATGGAGAAATGCACCAGATTTTGCATTCTCCAGCTTAAGTAAATCAATCCCACTGTATACAGTTTCCATAAGCAAATTAATCTTTCTAAATTTGTTGCAAAGTTTCTTAACTGAAGATCCTTTCAAGGATGCCAACTGAAGGAGTTTGTATGGCTGGTTTACAATTACATTTGAAATTACATGAAAATATTACAGCCTACTGTATATGAGATTTTAGTGATTGGGTTTACACTGTATAATTAAAGTGTAATCTACAACTGGATTTTTTAAATCCAGCTTTGATAATATTTTTACTTTTATTAAATGATCCCTTTTAACTTTAATAACAATGGTAACTGTATTTATTTCTGATGTTTTATCGAATGAAAAATTAAATTTTTTATATAGAATAAAAATATAAGAAATACTAAACTGATAAAAGTGAATGTCAATCTTTCAAGTAATGTTTGTAACAATTAGAGAAGTTATAAATGTAATTATAAAAGCTATGGCTTTTTCTGAATAGGTTCATTCACACCTAATCATTTCAGTATGTACTCAGAAATACTCGTAGTAGTAAAACATGACTTATGTCTGCAGGCACTTATGTCTAAATGACCTCTACAGCATTATCCAAACATATGTGTTTTACTTAATCCTATACTGTGCTGAAAAGGAAGGGGGAATTATGTATTTTCCTGAGTCTTTTGCATTGCAAATGGAATAGAATTTTGTAGCTGACAATATGCAAGAATTCTCTGGGGACTTTTTCACACTGGGATTGCATTTTATCTCTATGCTAAAAACACAGTTATCAACTGAAGAAAGAAAAAAATATGAGATTTCATCTCCTTAGCAACTTCTAATAGTAAAATGCTCAGTATGATTAATGAAACTGCCAGATGTAATGGGAAGAATATGTAGCAAGTAACTTCACAATACTTATGTGTGATTTTTATCTCATATAAACTCACTCTTGTGTTTCATGATAAGATTAACTTTTTAAATTATAAAAGGAAAACTATTAAAGTATATGGATAGGAGAAGGTGAACACAATCTGGCTTGTAGATTGTTCTTTTCAACAGTCATAAATAGTTTAAAACACAGATTGCTGACAGTGTTAAATATTAGCTTGTGGAAAGGAAAAGTTTTACTAAAGACATAAAAACTGTTTGGAAAGGTATTGGAAAACGCGCCAAGAAAACATCTGTATGTCATTTGACTTCACACTTGAATGCAATATAAAAATATTCAAGCTAATTTAATTAGGTTCAAATGAATGGCAGTCACTTTCATTCAAAAAAGATATATTTCGATGAAACACTATTAAGTAATAATTACAGAAAATAACACAGCTGTTATAAAAAAATGAGTTGAGAATGTAACCTGCAATTGATGCTAACAGCAATAACTTTACAGTTTGCATTTTATAATCTAAACATAGTATATTCATTAGGATACATTAATTGTAACTGACTAAGGTAACTTTTAAAAATCAACTAACATACAGTAGATCAAAAAGTAATATGAATATACATCATGTTTATCAATCTGTCTAAATGGGTTATCATCATAGCATTTCAAAGATTTTGTTGTCCTTCGGTGTGGAAGAGTGAAATTTAGACTGTAGGTGGTTTCAGAAAAAAAAAAAAAAATATATATATATATATATATATATATATATATATATATATATATATATATATATATCAGATAAATTAAGTATTGAACACATCACTATTTTTTTAGGCAAGTATATTTTTAAATGTGCTTTTGACATGAAATGTTCACCACATGTTGGTAACAACCCATACAATCCATACATACAAAGAAACAAAAACAAATAAGTTCAGAAATTAGGTTATGTGTAATAAAATAAAAAGACACAGGGAAAAAGTATTGAACACATGAAAAAAGAGAGGTGCAAAAAAAGGCATGGAAAGCTAAGACACCAGCTGAAATATATATATCAGTAAATAGAAAGCAAACCTGCCCCTTGTTAGTGCAAATTAACCCCTTCGTGCCTAAGGGTAAAACAAATCTAAATGCTTAAGCCCAATTTTGACATGTGTTAGTAAAACTGTACATATCATCACAACTACTTTGTGCATCCAGTTGGATTATGCCTTGTTTTTTATTCAGGGTAAAATGGGATTTTTTTGGTTTTAAATGGTAATGGATATTTCCTGATTTTTTTTTTATTATCAAAGGAAAACTGACTCAAAATAGCAAAGAAAAATAATGTATTTATGTTTAACTGTATATTTCTTGCTACTACCATAATCTACCACCAAAGAACAACAATTTGAAATAAATTCTTCTGCTCCTGGTGATTGCAACGATAACACATATGTGTATGTTAGTTGTTGTTTGTACCCATAGTACAACCCAGAAACAATTTGCTTTTTTTTTTAATCCCACCTAAAACACACTGACACTAAGGGAGTTATTTATGAAAGGCAAATTCATTTTCCACTACAAGTGCAAACTACAAGTGCAAAGTGTGACACTAATACTAATTAAAAAAAAATAAAAATCCTGTCCAAAAAATACTGACCCTGACCTTGACCTTTGATCCTGACCTTGACTCAAACACTAACCCTGGCACTGAACTAGATCAAACCTTGATCTAGGTTTTTTTTTCTTCACACACTTTTTTCCTCTGCAAGGACAGAGAATATTACAATATATCACTCTCATCCATTCACAGAGACAGAAAACACGGGGGTGGGCTTCATATTGACTGATCACTGTGATAGCCAATCAGAGGCTGCCACAGGGATCAGGTGACCCAGAACTGGCCGTTACACTTCCCGATCATTAGAACATTAGGGCTCTTGGTAAAACCCCAGTCTCTGTGCTGGGAGCATGCTGGAAGTGAAAATAAATCATTTCACCATAAACCATCCACTACCAGGTGCTCCTTGCAAGTTTTCTGACAGGAGTGAAAAGAATTATCAGAAAAGTTGTCCAAGAGCCAAGGACCACTTGTGAAAAGCTTCAGAAAGACCTAGAATTAGCAGGTACAATTGTTTCAAATAAAACAACAAGTGCGCTCACTACACAAGACTCCATTGCTGAAGAAATAGCATGTTAAAGCTCATTTAAAGTTTGCTGCACAACATTTAGACAAGCCTGTGAAATACTGGGAGAATATAGTCTGGTCAGATGAGACCAAAATTAAATTCTTTGGATGCCATAATACACACCATGTTTGAAGGTCAAATGGCATTGCACATCAGCCCAAAAACACCACCATACCAACAGTGAAGTTTGGAGGTGGGAACATCATGATTTGGGGCTGTTTTTCAGCATACGGTACTGGCAAACTTCATCTCATTGAAGGAAGAATGAATGTAAAAATGTACCAAGACATGATCCCAAACACAAAGCCAAGGAAACTCTCAATTGGTTTCAAAGAAAGAAAATAAAGCTGCTAGAATGGCCCAGAAAAAAACTAAAGGTAAGACATCATAGAAGAGACTCACTGAACCTTTAAGATTTGAAGGGGGGCGTCACCGGATGAGATACAGGGAGGACGTGTGGACGCTGTGCTCTGTCCAGGCAAATAACATCCACTGCCATCCCTGTCTCATCTATCCTCGTGGAAAGGATATTTACAGCGGGAAATAACCTAGGCCCTCTCCGCTACAGATCCAGCTGGATCTCGATTGATATCAAGCCAAATCTGGCACCTCTGGGCCCACTGCCTGTCCCGCACTACGGTCTCCATATTGGGGCCTACGCCTTGTCCGGAGCCTGCCACTTTCCAATGCTGCGGACCGGGAGATAAGCACAGGCTTTGACTAGGATCCCCCACCCGGGACGTCCGGGACGCCATCGGGGAGCGCTGGATGTCCGCACAGTGGAGGAGAGCCGAACGGGACCCTCTACCTTCATCTCTGATCCCCACATGGCCTGCTGCCATTTCTAGGCCTACCATCCGGACACCTTCAGCCCTGGACGCTGTAAGTAAAAGGGCATTTGCCTGATCCTTTCACCGCTGTTACCCTCCACAGTGTCTGATCCCCAGAGACCCTATCTTTATGCCCTAAAGGTCCGATTTGGGCCTGTGAAGAGCGGCGCTCGTCCGACCGGCCTCTGCTATTAGGAAAGACTGCGGCTCCGGCCTAGTCTTGGAAGCCGGCGGCCATCTTGGTACTCCAAGTACCCCTCCAGCCTAATTCCTTTAGTTTAATAATCTACCAATTACCTGCAAACATCAAAACCATCAACTACCTGCAAACTTCATAACTATTTTCTCAGCTCTCCCTGATATCTAATGTGACCACCTCCAGTTCGGAGTTCAGGAAAGCAGACATGTAAGAGGTGAACATCGGTCCCCGTCTCTTTATTAGATGCTCCTACAATGCTAGCGGATCCTTATTAATTACAGGAGCGATATAACAACAGGCTATCTGACTCTTCCTAACACTGCATGGGGAAGATTGGCTTCCAGAAGGCAATATATAGAGGCTTTATCCCACCGTCACGGACTCCCAATAACATGGAGCGCTTTTTATATAAACAGCGATCCCAGACCTCCAGTGAACAGCTGGAATCTTTGGACACTGCTGACTCTCATATTCTGCCAGAAGGCATGACCCAGGATGATAACAGATCCCAATTATCTCAACACTCTCTCCCACCCGACCACCCCATAGATGTAGTGACAGTAGCTGTTCTAGATACAAAGTTGAACTCATTACTACACGATCTAACCCGCAGCATCGCTAAAGAGGTGGGCAAAATAGCACTAGGAGAACGCACCAACACATTGGACAATAAATTCGATGAACTGACCCAATATGTACATGTTCTCAAAGAGGATAACTCCAGCCTGAAACATACAGTCTCCCAACTCCAGCTTCAACAGGAAGACTTGGAAAACTGTGAAAGACGTCAGAACCTGAGGATCAGGGGAATCCCTGAGACGGTGAGTGACAAGGAACTACGCCCCTATCTTTTAGGCCTGTTCGTTACTTTTTCCCCACACATCCCGGGCATAGACTGGCATATGGACAGGGCGCACAGATCTCTGGCCCCAAAACCTCCTCCTAATGCTAATCCCAGGGATGTTATTATCCGCTTCCACTTCTACTAGAGTAAGGAAGCCCTCACATTTGCAACGCGTAACAAGTCACGCATTGACTATAAACAACACAAGATTCAGATATTCAATGACCTCTCCCCAATCACTCTGGCCAAAAGGAGCAGTTTCCGTCCTGTCACTACTCATCTACAAAACCATCAGGTTCCTTACCGCTGGGGATTCCCCTTTCGCTTAACCGTTTCTAAAGATGGCGTTCAACATTCCCTGAGAGACCTTTACGAAAGTGAAGCTTTCATCCGCAGTCTAGGCCTTCCGCCTTTGCCCGAGGAAGATTTTCTACCCCAAGCTCCGAATCCCAAACCACTCACTACGCCAGCCAAAATCTGGACCCCAGTTCAACGAAGATCCCAGAAGAACTTCTCTACTCCACAACGAGCCAATAATCACAGATATCCAACCTGACGTGACTTACTTTTTTCCCCTTTTTTTTTTTTTTCAATTATTGCTCTTTTTTTCCATGGCTAGATAATACTTGTCATGGCTACCCCAGTACCCTCACTGTAACTGGGTCACTTTGTTGAGAGGTCACACCTCTTAATGACAGCTCCATCTGATGCCTTTTTGGTGGCCATTTTTTCCACCTTTAACATTTTTTCCATTATCTTTTACTAGCTTGTCTAAGATTTTTCTGCTTGCCTATAATATTATGCCAAGTGCCTTTGTTCCTCCTGTCTGTTTGTTTTCCTTTTTACAAAAAGCAGAGATGAGGACCTCCCCACCTCCCCCCTCCTCCATTAGTTCCTGCAGGCTAACATGCCCCCCTTTATGACTCAAGGCTTTTGCCTGGGCAGCCTGAAATTTTTTCTCAGGCTTTTCAAAAATCATTTTTTCTTTTTTCTTTTTTTATTGTTTTTTTCTCTCCTCATTCAATTTTTTCCCTGTTTTTTTTTTACCTCCTTTGATGTTTTCTTGTGCAGGTCTTTTTTTCTTTTTTTCCCTTTTGACCTTTATATGTTTTTTCATTGCTATACTCACATTAATATACCAACTGCAAGATATGTTTGTTTTCAAATGTTCTTTTTTAAGGATGCTCATTTATATGTTTACAGTTTTTATAATATATTAGCACTTTTCTGTATGACCAAATATGGCCCTTAAGGTTTATTCCTGTAATGTTAAAGGATTCAATTCCATAGGCAAACGATGGCAGGCGTTGAAAGAATTTAAAACATCCAGAGCAGAGGTGATTATGGTTCAGGAAACCCATTTTAAATCTGGGGGCTCCTTTAAATTCGCTTCTAGACACTTTCCCGTAGCATACATTGCTTGTGATCCCTCTGGAAAAGCGGGAGTGGCAATTCTTATTAAAAGCTCATGCCCAATTAAGATTCTCTCTTCCTACTTAGACCCCCATGGTCGATTCATATTCCTGAAGTGTAGTCACCTAAATACTTCTTTTTCTCTGGTAAACATATATGCACCAAATGTAGGACAAATCGGTTTCCTTACAAAAGTTTTTGAGAAACTACAACCCTTCTCCCAGTCTTTTATGATCATAGGAGGTGACTTCAATGCGTGCATGTCCCCGACCAGAGATAGGAAAACTTTATTCCAAACCACTCCACAATCTGCCTCCAAGAAATTATCAACATCTTTTTGCAAAGTAGTTAGATCCCATAATCTTTTTGACACTTGGAGGATAAAACACCCAACCCAAAAACATTATACATTTTATTCTCACCCTCACAAGTCATATTCTAGACTAGATTATTTCCTTGTTACAGGCCCTCTACTTCCCTATGTAGTCTCTTCTGAAATAAATCCTATTACCTGGTCGGATCATGCACCTATTGAACTCAATGTCCTGTTGACAAAGTCTTTTACTAAATCCTGCCACTGGCGCCTCAATGAATCGTTACTTAAAAACCCTTTATCTCAAACCCAACTACAGCAGAAACTAACTGAATTTTTCCAGATTAATGATGGCTCTGTTTCAGAGATTTCCACCCTGTGGGAGGCCCACAAAGCCTTTTTTAGAGGTGAATGTATAGCTATGGGCTCTCGCCTAAAAAAAGATTCTGTTCAACTCAAAAATGACCTAATTACTCAACTGCAGACAGCTGAAAGAAATTTGCTGGCCTCCCCCCTGGTGGAAAAATTGAGAAATGTCACCTCAATCCGGGATCGGATCAAATCTTTTGATCTGAACCGAATTTCCAAATCTATGTTATGGGCCAAGCAAAAATTTTACGATTACACAAACAAACCACACAGGATGCTGGTTAACAAATTAAAACCACTGCCCTTTTTATCGATCCCCAACCACTTGATACAATCTGATGGTACCCCCACATATTGTCCGAAAGCTATGTCAAAAGTCTTTGGAGACTTTTATAGTCGGTTATATAACTGCTTAGGTCCTGATTCGCATCCTCAATTTTCACAATCTGAGTTTGATAAATTCATGGATTCCCTACCGCTACCAAAAATCTCTGCCGATCATATAACCTCTCTTAACACTCCGATTACTGGAGAGGAAATAGGAGAGGTGATTAAAAATCTTCCAGTTCACAAATCCCCAGGTCCTGACGGTCTTCCTTACATTTATTATAAAACTTTTGCACAAACTTTAACCCCCTATCTACAATCCCTATTCTCCTCTTTCTTCAGGGGATCCATTCCGCATTCACAATTTTTACATGCAAACATAACAGTAATTCCCAAGCCAGGTAAGGACCCTGCAATGCCCGACAACTACCGCCCAATTGCTTTATTAAATTCATATTACAAAATTTTTACTAAGATATTAGCTAATAGATTATTCCCTCTATTAACGTCCCTGATCCACAGGGACCAGGTAGGATTTGTCCCCACGAGACATGCTGGAGATAATACAAGAAGAACCATAGATTTGATAGACCTAATAACTAGAACCAAACGATCCACCATAGTTTTGAGCTTAGATGCTCAAAAAGCTTTCGATCGATTAAGTTGGCCCTTCATGTTCGCAGTTTTAACCCGATTCGGATTCTCAGGCCCCTTTATACAGGCTCTACGAACCCTATATTCCCTCCCCACATCTCAAGTCCAGTTGTCCTCCTATATCTCACAACAATTTACTCTCAGAAATGGCACGAGACAAGGATGCCCCCTGTCACCCCTATTATTTATACTAAGTCTTGAACCTTTAGCAGCAGCCATTAGATCTCATCCTAATATCAGGGGAATTCCACTATGACATCAGGATTACAAGCTCTCTCTATTCGCAGACGACATCTTACTAACCATCACACATCCGATACTTCTCTACCTGCCTTGCATGAAACTCTTTCCATATTTGGGTCCTTATCAGGTTTTCGTATTAATCAGACCAAAACAGAAGCTCTCCCCATCAATATATCCTCAGATATGCTCAGCTCCTTACAAAACAGATTTAAGTATAGATGGTGCCAGACCTCACTGAAATATTTAGGAATTCATCTTACCCCCCCTCTTATCACTCTCTCTACCAAGCTAATTTCCCTCCTTTGTTCGCAGAAATTGCTGAACTCCTACAACATTGGTCTTCCATAGGGATGAGCCGAACACCCCCCTGTTCGGTTCGCACCAGAACATGCGAACAGGAAAAAAGTTTGTTCGAACATGCGAACACCGTTAAAGTCTATGGGACACGAACATGAATAATCAAAAGTGCTAATTTTAAAGGCTTATATGCAAGTTATTGTCATAAAAAGTGTTTGGGGACCTGGGTCCTGCCCCAGGGGACATGGATCAATGCAAAAAAAAGTTTTAAAAACGGCCGTTTTTTCAGGAGCAGTGATTTTAATAATGCTTAAAGTCAAACAATAAAAGTGTAATATCCCTTTAAATTTCGTACCTGGGGGGTGTCTATAGTATGCCTGTAAAGGGGCGCATGTTTCCTGTGTTTAGAACAGTCTGACAGCAAAATGACATTTTGAAGGAAAAAACTCATTTAAAACTACCCGCGGCTATTGCATTGCCGACAATACACACAGAAGTTCATTGATAAAAACAGCATGGGAATTTCCCAAAGGGGAACCCCGAACCAAAATTAAAAAAAAAAAATGACGTGGGAGTCCTCCTAAATTCCATACCAGGCCCTTCAGGTCTGGTATGGATATTAAGGGGAACCCCGGCCAAAATTTAAAAAAAAAAATGACGTGGGGTTCCCCCTCAATTCCATACCAGACCCTTCAGGTCTGGTATGGATTTTAAGGGGAACCCCGCGCCAAAAAAAAAAAAAAAAAAAAACGGCGTGGGGTCCCCCCAAAGATCCATACCAGACCCTTATCCGAGCACGCAACCTGGCAGGCCGCAGGAAAAGAGGGGGGGATGAGAGTGCGGCCCCCCCTCCCTCCTGAACCGTACCAGGCCACATGCCCTCAACATTGGGAGGGTGCTTTGGGGTAGCCCCCAAAACACCTTGTCCCCATGTTGATGAGGACAAGGGCCTCATCCCCACAACCCTGGCCGGTGGTTGTGGGGGTCTGCGGGCGGGGGGCTTATCGGAATCTGGAAGCCCCCTTTAACAAGGTGACCCCCAGATCCCGGCCCCCCCCCTGTGTGAAATGGTAAGGGGGTACATAAGTACCCCTACCATTTCACGAAAAAAGTGTCAAAAATGTAAAAAATGACAAGAGACAGTTTTTGACAATTCCTTTATTTAAATGCTTCTTCTTTCTTCTATCTTCCTTCATCTTCTGGTTCTTCTGGCTCTTCTGGTTCTTCTGGTTCTTCCTCCGGCGTTCTCGTCCAGCATCTCCTCCGCGGCGTCTTCTGTCTTCTTCTCCTCGGGCCGCTCCGCACCCATGGCATGGGGGGGAGGCTCCCGCTCTTCTCTTCTTCTCTTCTTCTCTTCTTCTCTTCTTCTCTTCTTCTCTTCTTCTCTTCTTCTCTTCTTCATTTTCTTCTCCGGGCCGCTCCACAATCCATGCTGGCATGGAGGGAGGCTCCCGCTGTGTGACGGCGCTCCTCGTCTGACAGTTCTTAAATAACGGGGGGGGACGGGGCCACCCGGTGACCCCGCCCCCCTCTGACGCACGGTGACTTGACGGGACTTCCCTGTGGCATTCCCCGTGACGTCACAGGGAAGTCCCGTCAAGTCACCGTGCGTCAGAGGGGGGCAGGGTCACCGGGTGGCCCCGCCCCCCGTTATTTAAGAACTGTCAGACGAGGAGCGCCGTCACACAGCGGGAGCCTCCCTCCATGCCAGCATGGATTGCGGAGCGGCCCGGAGAAGAAAATGAAGAAGAGAAGAAGAGAAAAAGAGAAGAAAAGAAGAAAAGAAGAAGAGAAGAAGAGAAGAAGAGAAGAAGAGAAGAGCGGGAGCCTCCCCCCATGCCATGGGTGCGGAGCGGCCCGAGGAGAAGAAGATAGAAGACGCCGCGGAGGAGATGCTGGACGAGAACGCCGGAGGAAGAACCAGAAGAGCCAGAAGAGCCAGAAGAACCAGAAGAACCAGAAGATGAAGGAAGATAGAAGAAGCATTTAAATAAAGGAATTGTCAAAAACTGTCTCTTGTCATTTTTAACATTTTTGACACTTTTTTCGTGAAATGGTAGGGGTACTTATGTACCCCCTTACCATTTCACACAGGGGGGGGCCGGGATCTGGGGGTCACCTTGTTAAAGGGGGCTTCCAGATTCCGATAAGCCCCCCGCCCGCAGACCCCCACAACCACCGGCCAGGGTTGTGGGGATGAGGCCCTTGTCCTCATCAACATGGGGACAAGGTGTTTTGGGGGGCTACCCCAAAGCACCCTCCCAATGTTGAGGGCATGTGGCCTGGTACGGTTCAGGAGGGAGGGGGGCCGCACTCTCGTCCCCCCCTCTTTTCCTGCGGCCTGCCAGGTTGCGTGCTCGGATAAGGGTCTGGTATGGATTTTTTGGGGGGACCCCACGCCGTTTTTTTTTTTTTTTTTTTGGCGCGGGGTTCCCCTTAAAATCCATACCAGACCTGAAGGGTCTGGTATGGAATTTAGGGGGAACCCCACGTCATTTTTTTTTTTAAATTTTGGCCGGGGTTCCCCTTAATATCCATACCAGACCTGAAGGGCCTGGTATGGAATTTAGGGGGACCCCCACGTCATTTTTTTTTTTTAATTTTGGTTCGGGGTTCCCCTTTGGGGAATTCCCATGCCGTTTTTATCAATGAACTTCTATGTGTATTGTCGGCAATGCAATAGCCGCGGGTAGTTTTAAATGAGTTTTTTCCTTCAAAATGTCATTTTGCTGTCAGACTGTTCTAAACACAGGAAACATGCGCCCCTTTACAGGCACACTATAGACACCCCCCAGGTACGAAATTTAAAGGGATATTACACTTTTATTGATTGACTTTAAGCATTATTAAAATCACTGCTCCTGAAAAAACGGCCGTTTTTAAAACTTTTTTTTGCATTGATCCATGTCCCCTGGGGCAGGACCCAGGTCCCCAAACACTTTTTATGACAATAACTTGCATATTAGCCTTTAAAATTAGCACTTTTGATTTCTCCCATAGACTTTTAAAGGGTGTTCCGCGGCATTCGAATTTGCCGCGAACACCCCAAATTGTTCGCTGTTCGGTGAACTTGCGAACAGCCAATGTTCGAGTCGAACATGAGTTCGACTCAAACTCGAAGCTCATCCCTAGTCTTCCATCCCAATCTCCCTCCTTGGCAGAATTAACGTTCTCAAAATGTCGGTACTGCCCAAATTATTGTATCTCTTTGAAACGCTCCCGCTTTCAGTCCCTATGTCGCAGTTGAAAAATCTCCAGAGAAAGTGCCTTAACTTTATTTGGAATAATGCATCTCATAGAATTGCCCAATCAGTAGTCCTCTCCCCTAGAGCTAAAGGCGGGTTGGCTGCCCCCGATTTCATCAAGTACTATTATGCCTCTCACCTTAGGGTAGTGACTACATGGACCTCAAGAAAAGCTGCAAATAGATGGGCTGAAATTTAAGTGGGGATTACTGCCCCAGTACACCCTTGCTATATGTTATGGCCATCCTCAAAGAAATTCATACCCCAACTAAGGTCTTTGTGTCTATCCCGATGCTTTTTACGCTATCTATCTGGAAAAGATGTATGGATAAATTTCATCTTTCCTTACCTTGCTCCTCTCTCCAGAATATTCTCTTCAACCCAGACATCCCAGGTGGATTATCTTACTTGCGAACACTTCCATGGACTCAGGCAGGTATATTTCAACTGTGACATCTAGTTCACCCAGTAACACGTAAGCTTTTACCATTCTCAGTCCTCAAAGAAAAACACGCTTTACCAAACTCTACAGAATACTTTTACTTGCAAATTAAACATTTTTTCCAATCCAACTTCCCCTCTTTATCCTTAGAAAAACCCACAGATTTTGAAATGCTGTGTACAAATGAACTTATTCTCTCTGGAGAAGAGACGCTTGAGAGGGGATATGATTTAAATTTACAAATACTGTACTGGTGACCCCACAATAGGGATAAAACTTTTTCGCAGAAGAGAGTTTAATAAGACTCGTGGCCACTCATTACAATTAGAAGAAAAGAGGTTTAACCTTAAACTACGTAGAGGGTTCTTTACTGTAAGAGCGGCAAGGATGTGGAATTCCCTTCCACAGGCGGTGGTCTCAGCGGGGAGCATTGATAGCTTCAAGAAACTATTAGATAATCACCTGAATGACCACAATTTACAGGGATATGTAATGTAATACTGACACATAATCACACACATAGGTTGGACTTGATGGACTTGTGTCTTTTTTCAACCTCACCTACTATGTAACTATGTAAATGGCCCATATGAACCAAAACTAATCTCAGCCATATATAAAATACTTCAGGCAGTACCCCCTTTAACTGATTCCATACATAAATACATGACAAAATGGTCCAGAATGCTAAATAGATCAATCTCATTATTAGATTGGGGTAAAATCTGGTAGTCGGCTTTCAAAGTTTCCAGATGTGTGGCACAAAAGGGGACCGCTATTAAGATAATATTTTTTTGGTACAAAACTCCTGAGTTGTTACATGCCCAAACTCCCTCTCTCTCTGATTTGTGCTGGAGATGTGGACAGTCCGTAGGTACGCACCTTCGCATCTTCTGGGACTGTCATATCTTAAGTGCGTATTGGACCGAGATACAAAATTTATTACAATCACTCTTTGCCACATCTATCCCATTAAATCCCATACACTTTCTTTTGGGCCTACCTTTCCCGGGTATACCTAAATCACTACAGAAACTAGGGTCTTTTGTACTTCTGGCAGTAAAAAGAGCTATCCCTAGACTTTGGCTTTCTACCACCGCTCCCACTTTACATCACGCTCTTTCCATTATCACAGATATGTGTAAAATGGAACACTTAACCGCAAAAATTGAAGGTAAACTTCCCCAATTTGAAAAAATCTGGAAACCTTGGGATGATTCAATATTTTCTCCTGATTCTCTCATTTCTGCTTCTTTATGATTTCGATTTGTGCTTTTTTTTTTTTTTTTTTTTCTTTTGAGCATCCTTGTGTTTAAACATGTAGTTGAGACAGAAGCATGGATACTGTATGGAACTTCTTTTCTGTTTGTATGACCCAATACGGGAAGAAGCTGACATCTATCTGTACAGATATCCCCACCAAGCTTATTTACACTGTTTATACTTAGCTTTTGAATTCTTCTATGTTAAACTGTCATAATTCTTTCTTATACCTTTTGTTATGCTGATTTATATTTGTTGAAAAAAAAAAAAAAAAAAAGATTTGAAGACTGTGTGGAAGAATGGGTCAAAGTCACACCTGAGCAATGCATGCGACTAGTTTCTCCACACAGGAGGCATTTTGAAGCTGTTATTACCAACAAAGGATTTTGTACCAAGTATTAAATACATTTCATTTAGCGCATTCAATACTTTTTCCATTATATTACACATAACTTAATTATTGAACTTATTTTTTTTGTTTCTTTGTATGTATGGATTAGATGGGTTATTACTGACATGTGGTGAAACTTTTAAGTCAATAGCACCTTTAGAAATATATTTACCTAGACAAATAGTGACAAGTTTAATACTTATTTTACCTGCTGCATATATATGGTAAGAGATTCAGGTTCAGGTCAAGCGTGGGCTTGAGATGAACTCAGGGCTGTCTTTAGGGTAGGGCAAATGGGGCACCTGCCCTGGGCCCAATTTTTGTTGGGAGGCCCGCGCTACACATGAATTGGGGCCCTGATGACGGCTTTGCAGAGTGCACAGAGGACACGGGAGGCTGTATTCCCGAGCTAGCCAGCAGTGAGGGGACGGGGCCCTGAGCTCCACTGATGCTCTGATCGCATCCCATGCAGCCTGTATGCTCTGAACAGAGCGGCTGTAGTGAGAGCAGTGATCAGAGTGGGAGCATCAGTGGAGCTCCCAGCCCTGCCCCCTCTATCCTGGCTGGGGAATACAGTGGCCTGGGGGCGGGGCCGGGAGCTCCACTGATGCTCTAACCCCACCCCATGCAGCCTGTATGCTCAGGGTGGAGCAGTTGAAATGAGAACAGAGAGTGGAAGCCCCGCCCATGGACCTCTGAATGTATGTAGTGAGCTTGTTTGGCCAGGTAAGTGCTTACACCCATAAAATGCCTGACTGCTGAAACCCTGAGCTGTGTTTTTCAACTGTAAAGCTGTGCATTGCTGAAAATTGTCTGACCATCTCCTGTATAATGTCGGCAGTCTCTAAATGTTTCCTGTAGCATGTCCACAGTTGCTGATTGTCTCCTGTAGCCTGTCCGCTGTCTCTGATTGTCTCCTGTAGTATGTCCGCAGTATCTGATTGTTTCCTGTAGCATGTCCACAGTCTCCAATTGTCTCCTGTAGCATGTCCGCAGTCTCCGATTGTCTCCTGTAGCATATCAGCAGTTTCTGATTGTCTCTTGTAGCATGTCTGCAGTCTCTGATTGTCTCCTGTAGTACATTGGCAGTCTCCGATTGTCTCCTTTAGCATGTCGGCAGTCTCCGATTGTCTCCTGTAGCATGTCAGCAGTCTCAGATTATCTCCTGTAGCATGTCCGCAGTCTCAAATTTGTCTCCTGTAGCATGTCCATAGTCTCAGATTTGTCTCCTGCAGTATGTCCACATTCTCTGACCCTCTCCTGCAGTATGTTTGCAGTCTCTGATGCTCTTCTGCAGTATGTTTGCAGTCTCTGACTCTATCCTGTATTATGTCTGCACTCTCTGACCCTCTCCTGTAATATGTGTATTAATGTGCCGCTTTACTTGCTCAATTATTTGGGATTGCTCCACTGCTCAGTGAGTGGTAATGATGTGCATTAACCCATAGTAACCAATCAGTGAACAGTAGTGATCTGCTGTAATCTATAGCAACCAATCAGTAAGTGGCAATCATGTTCTGTGACCCCTAGAAACCAATCAGTGAGCATTTATAATGTGCAGTAACCTCGGCAAGCAGAAATGATGTGTTGTAACCTCCAGCAACCAGCCAGTGAGTGGTAAGGATAGGCTGTAACCTCTGGCAACCAATTGCAATCTCTGCATGATCTGCTGCAGTAAACTGATTTGTAGTCTACCTGCTATTTTTTGTATGTCTCAGAATGGAGGGAGGCCCAAGAAAATGTTTGCCCAGGGCCCAATCAATATTAAAGACAGCCCTGGTTGAACCCAACTTGTTCATGGACGTACTGAACTAATGCAAAATGTAGTCATCATAGCAACCAGTAATACTTTTCCTGTCCTTGGTTAGATGGCTTAGAAAGTCCAAGTATACGCCAATCCCCTCACTAAAAATGGCTGGGTTTCCAGCGGCCATTTTGACAATGTGCTTATCTGTTATAGGGATGTAGAGAGTCCTGCCTAGAAACAAATTAGTATTGGACTTGTAGGCATTGGTGTAGAGTAGATGTAAACTCTTACTGAATATCTCTTAAGTAGCATAATGCAGTGTATCTTGAGGATTAGGAGAGGTACAGAGGTAAAGGTTTCCGCATCTTATTTGTTTCTTTATATCCCCTGTTCACATGCACTAACCATAGCAGGCTGCATGTTTTTTTTTTTTTTCACAGGCCATTATTCCTTATTTTTGCTGGTTGTAATATATTTTTTCATAGTCTGTCCCTCTCCATGCACACTGCACTAATAATAAGCTGCACATGTTTTTTTTGTATCACAGGGCATTTTTCCTAGCCTGTTTCTGGATGCACTTTTCTTTTTCGTTTTTAACAAAGGCCTTTTTTTATAAAAACAGTGTAATATTTATGAGCAATATGCATCAGAACAGATTCATATCGTTTTTCTTTTGGAGGATCCTGTGAAAGGGTAATTTTTTCAAATTACTTTATATCTTTGTAGGGCCACCCCCCAAAGGAGTCGGTTAGAAATTTTGGATTCTCTGTTCAACGCCTCAACTCCAAGAATGGCCTCAGCCGCTCTGGCACACCTGCTTAGTTATAAAATTACTGCAAAAACTCCCAAGAATGCAAGTGAAGAAAGTACCAATATCCTGGATGTGGATTGATATCAGAAACAGACAGACACAACTGGTAGTGATAAATGAGCTGAATATATTATCAAGGTTTAAACCATATGGAAACTTACAACACATTTAAACCTTGCTGCAAAGAATTAATATTTTAGAAAAGACCACCTTCAATGCTTAGAAACTGTAAGTATAGAAAAGGTAGTAATCTATATGCCCTTAACACAGGCACTGAGAGGGAGAAGACTGGTCAACTTCTCAGCTCTTTCTGGGCTGCAAACACCATTGAAAGTAACAATACAAACAAGAAGTAATGGGTTAACAGGTAGAGTAAGCACAGTTCTGTAATGTTACAGGTCCTGAGAAGGGTACTAGTGTCTTCTGCTAGCAAAAGTTGGGGCCCGTTGTAAAGAGAGCAGGTTTAATCAATCAAAAGTGAGACAGTAATCATCTAGGAAATCCCGTTAGGTAGTAGTTTGTAAGAACAGGTTAAAAGTGGCAGCTCCAAACAAGCATCCTCTGACACTGTTCCTGGCTCCTTTATCCTTAGTCTCTTGGCAGCAGTCTGGGGAAAAGCACGGCTCTCTCTCTCTCAGATGCTGGTAGATAGTGTCTCTCTCTCTCTCTCTGGAGTTCCACCACACAGTCCCTTCACCTCACCACTCCTGTACTCTATCCCTCTCTCCTCACGGTAACTCTCCCCGGTAGTCTCAAGAGAAACATGGCTTTCTCTCCCTCTGTTGGATCACACAGTCCCTGGTGTCAGCGTGTGTCACTAGCCTCAATCAGATGCTGGTAACTCAGACCGCTCTCCTCACTCTCCTCAGACAGCCCTTCTCAGATCTTCTGTTAGCACTCTCTCTATATTGCTGTGTGGAAAACCTGTGTGGAAAACCTGTCTCTCTCTCTTTCAATCATCTCAGCACTTCCCTCTCTTCAGTCTCCTGTCAGCACTCTCTTTGTAGTGCTGTATGGAAAACCTGTCTCTCTCTCTTTTCTTTCACCTCAGCACTCCCCTCTCCTCATTTACCTCAGCATTTCCTGAAACTCCCCTTTTTTCCAGTGTGCTTTGTGTCAGCATTTCTCTGTCTCCATCTTGTGGCCAAAAGGAGAAATTGCTTTACAACATGCCTGCTACATACTCCCCCCACCAAAGAACCTTTGGTCCCCAAAGGAAAGACAGAGTCTATCAACATATCACTTCCACAACTTGTTACATGCATTCAAAAATACAACCGGAGGCAAAAACAAGTTAGCACATGTAAGAAAACAAGCAATTAGCATGCACGTATGAACCTGGCAAGGGAACCTCCCACCATTTGTCATAAGAGGTGAGGTTGTCTTGCCCACAAACCACCGATATTGGGATGGCCCACCTAGATATGCCAGGGGGTGAGATGGAGTCGCCCTCCACTCAACCTGTAGTGGGAAAGATCTGCAGGCTGTGCATTCTCTGAGATGTGAGGATCGATTCTTCAGAACTTTCACCTAACGTAACGTATGTCAGCCTTTTTGGTGGGCAAATTGTTTGCTTTCCTCTCTACTCTTTGGGCTCAGATGTTTCATGTATAGTAGCCTCTTCCTCTGATGCTTCAGGAGGTTAAGGAGCTTCTATGTCCTCTAAAGTTGGGGAACTCGGAAAGTCTCCTTGGCTTGCCAAGGGTTGTCTCTGTTGGATGAACTCTGGAGCCTCAGGCCTGAGGGTTCCAGCATCTGCTTCTCCAGGAGAAAGGGGAGTGCCAGTCTCTGACTGCCACAGCCAATCCATGCCCATTTCTTCATCCTCACTGTCTTCTGCATCCATTGGGACCTGGTTACTGCACGTGATTCCTGAGAGATGCTTTGAGTAGGCTGTTGATTTGGTTGATGAGGTATACGAACTTCTTCTGATAAAGGTAGCAGATTATTTTGGTGCCAGTTCTTTAGTGGGTCTGTGCTTCCTTCTGGGCGAATCTGGTCTACTGGCAGTTCTGGCAACTGCTTGCAGATGATGTAGGACTGTGACTTCCACTGATCAACCAGTTTGTGTTCCCCGGGGATGCCCAAGTTCCTCAGTAACACTGTTGTCTGAGGCAGCCTCGGCTTTCTCATATGTTGTCTTCAGACTCTTCCTCAGGCGGTCCACATATCCTTTACATATCCTTTGTGTGACACCATCGAGGTATGATCTAAAGAGGTGCCAAATGCTAGGTCCACTGGCAGTCGAGCTTCCCTACCGAACATCAACCTATATGGTGAATAGCCAGTGGCATAGTTTTCAGTGCTATTATAGGTGTGTACAAATGCTGCAATGTGCCTGCTCCAATGCTGTTTCTTTTCAGCCATAAGAGTCCCAAGCATACCCAAGAAGGTGCAATTAAAGCGTTCTGGCTGGGGATCTCCTTGAGGGTGGTTCTTGACTTCTGAACACCTAACAGGTTTAACAGTCTTTTAATGAGTCTACTCTCAAAGTCTCTCCCCTGGCCAAAGTTAATATGCTGAGGTAGGCCGCTGTGGACAAAGAACTTCTCTACCAGAATTTTGGCCACCATTAGGGATGAGCCGAACACCCCCCTGTTCGGTTCGCACCAGAACATGCGAACAGGAAAAAAGTTTGTTCGAACATGCGAACACCGTTAAAGTCTATGGGACACGAACATGAATAATCAAAAGTGCTAATTTTAAAGGCTTATATGAAAGTTATTGTCATAAAAAGTGTTTGGGGACCTGGGTCCTGCCCCAGGGGACATGGATCAATGCAAAAAAAAGTTTTAAAAACGGCCGTTTTTTCAGGAGCAGTGATTTTAATAATGCTTAAAGTCAAACAATAAAAGTGTAATATCCCTTTAAATTTCGTACCTGGGGGGTGTCTATAGTGTGCCTGTAAAGGGGCGCATGTTTCCTGTGTTTAGAACAGTCTGACAGCAAAATTACATTTTGAAGGAAAAAACTCATTTAAAACTACCCGCGGCTATTGCATTGCCGACAATACACATAGAAGTTCATTGATAAAAACGGCATGGGAATTCCCCAAAGGGGAACCCCGAACCAAAATTTAAAAAAAAAAATGACGTGGGAGTCCTCCTAAATTCCATACCAGGCCCTTCAGGTCTGGTATGGATATTAAGGGGAACCCCGGCCAAAATTTAAAAAAAAAATGACGTGGGGTTCCCCCTAAATTCCATACCAGACCCTTCAGGTCTGGTATGGATTTTAAGGGGAACCCCGCGCCAAAAAAAAAAAAAAAAACGGCGTGGGGTCCCCCCAAAAATCCATACCAGACCCTTATCCGAGCACGCAACCTGGCAGGCCGCAGGAAAAGAGGGGGGGACGAGAGTGCGGCCCCCCCTCCCTCCTGAACCGTACCAGGCCACATGCCCTCAACATTGGGAGGGTGCTTTGGGGTAGCCCCCCAAAACACCTTGTCCCCATGTTGATGAGGACAAGGGCCTCATCCCCACAACCCTGGCCGGTGGTTGTGGGGGTCTGCGGGCGGGGGGCTTATCGGAATCTGGAAGCCCCCTTTAACAAGGTGACCCCCAGATCCCGGCCCCCCCCCTGTGTGAAATGGTAAGGGGGTACATAAGTACCCCTACCATTTCACGAAGAAAGTGTCAAAAATTTTAAAAATGACAAGAGACAGTTTTTGACAATTCCTTTATTTAAATGCTTCTTCTTTCTTCTATCTTCCTTCATCTTCTGGTTCTTCTGGTTCTTCTGGCTCTTCTGGTTCTTCCTCCGGCGTTCTCGTCCAGCATCTCCTCCGCGGCGTCTTCTGTCTTCTTCTCCTCGGGCCGCTCCGCACCCATGGCATGGGGGGGAGGCTCCCGCTCTTCTCTTCTTCTTTTCTTCTCTTCTTCTCTTCTTCATTTTCTTCTCCGGGCCGCTCCGCAATCCATGCTGGCATGGAGGGAGGCTCCCGCTGTGTGACGGCGCTCCTCGTCTGACAGTTCTTAAATAACGGGGGGGGGGCCACCCGGTGACCCCGCCCCCCTCTGACGCACGGTGACTTGACGGGACTTCCCTGTGGCATTCCCCGTGACGTCACAGGGAAGTCCCGTCAAGTCACCGTGCGTCAGAGGGGGGCGGGGTCACCGGGTGGCCCCGCCCCCCAGTTATTTAAGAACTGTCAGACGAGGAGCGCCGTCACACAGCGGGAGCCTCCCTCCATGCCAGCATGGATTGCGGAGCGGCCCGGAGAAGAAAAGAAGAAGAGAAGAAAAGAAGAAGAGAAGAGCGGGAGCCTCCCCCCCATGCCATGGGTGCGGAGCGGCCCGAGGAGAAGAAGATAGAAGACGCCGCGGAGGAGATGCTGGACGAGAACGCCGGAGGAAGAACCAGAAGAGCCAGAAGAACCAGAAGATGAAGGAAGATAGAAGAAAGAAGAAGCATTTAAATAAAGGAATTGTCAAAAACTGTCTCTTGTCATTTTTAACATTTTTGACACTTTTTTCGTGAAATGGTAGGGTACCCCCTTACCATTTCACACGGGGGGGGCGGGATCTGGGGGTCACCTTGTTAAAAGGGGCTTCCAGATTCGATAAGCCCCCCGCCCGCAGACCCCCACAACCACCGGCCAGGGTTGTGGGGATGAGGCCCTTGTCCTCATCAACATGGGGACAAGGTGTTTTGGGGGGCTACCCCAAAGCACCCTCCCAATGTTGAGGGCATGTGGCCTGGTACGGTTCAGGAGGGAGGGGGGCCGCACTCTTGTCCCCCCCTCTTTTCCTGCGGCCTGCCAGGTTGCGTGCTCGGATAAGGGTCTGGTATGGATTTTTGGGGGGACCCCACGCCGTTTTTTTTTTTTTTTGGCGCGGGGTTCCCCCTAAAATCCATACCAGACCTGAAGGGTCTGGTGTGGAATTTAGGGGGAACCCCACGTCATTTTTTTTTTTTAATTTTGGCCGGGGTTCCCCTTAATATCCATACCAGACCTGAAGGGCCTGGTATGGAATTTAGGGGGACTCCCACGTCATTTCTTTTTTTTAATTTTGGTTCGGGGTTCCCCTTTGGGGAATTCCCATGCCGTTTTTATCAATGAACTTCTATGTGTATTGTCGGCAATGCAATAGCCGCGGGTAGTTTTAAATGAGTTTTTTCCTTCAAAATGTCATTTTGCTGTCAGACTGTTCTAAACACAGGAAACATGCGCCCCTTTACAGGCACACTATAGACACCCCCCAGGTACGTAATTTAAAGGGATATTACACTTTTATTGATTGACTTTAAGCATTATTAAAATCACTGCTCCTGAAAAAACGGCCGTTTTTAAAACTTTTTTTTGCATTGATCCATGTCCCCTGGGGCAGGACCCAGGTCCCCAAACACTTTTTATGACAATAACTTGCATATTAGCCTTTAAAATTAGCACTTTTGATTTCTCCCATAGACTTTTAAAGGGTGTTCCGCGGCATTCGAATTTGCCGCGAACACCCCAAATTGTTCGCTGTTCGGTGAACTTGCGAACAGCCAATGTTCGAGTCGAACATGAGTTCGACTCAAACTCGAAGCTCATCCCTAGCCACCATAGATGCTTGCTGGTCCTTAGTTGGGAATGCCTGGGCATACCAGATGAAGTGGTCGGTCACCACCAGAACATTTCCCTGTCCACTTGAGTCAGGCTCCAAACACAGAAAATCTATGTATGTAAGTATGTACGCGAGTGGGTTGTTGTCAGTTTTGACCATGAAGTCTGCACCATACAAGTAGTCTTTCAACTTGTCCACCACTGCCCACTTCAGAGCCAAGAATTTCAACTTCTAAATTACATTGGTAGGCGTTGGCCAAGAGGTGACAGCTCCCAGATTCTGGGGGTCAGTAGCTATTCCTTCAGCGGAGACAACATGGCCGAGGTAATTAACTGAAGGCTGGTAAAACTGATATTTTTCCAGAGACAGCTTCAAACCTTCATCGTGGAGTCTCCTCAGAACCTTCTCCAGATGCTCTTTGTGTTCTTCGAGAGTTTTGCTGAAGAAGATGATATCGTCCAGATACACCAATACTTCGATTAGGTTCATGTCCCCTACTGTCTTCTACATCAGTCTCTGGTACGTTTCTGGGGTACCGGAGAGACCTTGAGGCATCCTTTCAAACTCAAAGAACCCTACTGGGGTAATAAAAGCTGTTTTTTCCCTGTCCTCAGGGTGCATGGGAATTTGATAATACATACTCTTCAGGTCCAGCACGCTGAACCACTTCACCCCCAATAGGCTCTTTAGGGCATCTTTTATCCTTGGAGTGGGGTACTGATTAGGGATGGTCCTCCTGTTGAGCATCCAATAATTGATGCACAGCTTCAGGGACCCATTTTTCTTTCGCACCACTACTATGGGGGAGACATAAAGGCTCCTAAACTCCTTGATGATGTCTGATCTCTTCAATTCTGCCAGCTGCTCATGTAAATCTTCTAGGTCCCCCAAAGGAATTTGTCTGACTCTTTCCCTGAATGGCTTGTCTTCTTGAAAGCGAATCCTGTGCTGGGAACTTTTCGCACACCCCACATCAAACTCATATTTCGAGAACATATTCTGCCATCTCAGGAGCTTGGCTTTGACCATTTCTTTCCACTCAGGTGATAGTGTGGTGTTTTGTGGGTAAAACTGTTCTATGGAGATTTCGTCCTTCTCTCTTTTCCCCAAATCAGATGGTGAGACTGGGGTGGCTGGATTTACTTGTCCTAACAGCATTCAGGCTCGCTGTAACATTCTGGATGCTGACAGGGATCTTCCCACGACTCTGTTGCAGAGCCCAATTGATATGACTTCTGGGATTACCTCCACTCCCGTGTCCTCTCCCTGGCGGTCAGCTTCAAGGACAACAAAGGGGCCTGGTTATTCCCAATTAAGCTTGACTGAAGCTTATAGACACACTACCTCTCCAGGTTGTAGTTGTAACGAGCCCCTGCTCGCTCGGTTCCACTCACCTGACACTCCTCTGTGGCTATTGAATCAGATTGCAGATCGCAACGTCTGATGGTTCGGTCATCCGATGCTCCGGAAATCCGGGAATTGAACTACAGCTATGTGCCATTTGAATCCAGTTGTGATAGCTCAGAACAAACACCAGGCAGGTTGTATGTAAGTTTGAATGCCCCCAACAACCACTTCTAAATTCCTCTTCCATGATGACGTATCTGTACCTCTCCTCTCCTGCTATCCGGACCTTGGATTCAGGTGATGGTTTGGATGTGTTCACAGCAAGGAAGCACGATCCCACCGGTCCCTCTACGGCTCTCAAGTAAATCTTTCAGCGTGGCTCTCCTGCAGGCTGCATAGCTGGTCATTCACTTGTGGTGGTTTGGAGTGTCCCAGTAACTGGAGAGCAAATCCCACCACTGCCAACCAATGTAACGAGCCCCTGCTCGCTCGGTTCCACTCTCCCGACACTCCTCTGTGGCTATTGAATCAGATTGCAGATCGCAACGTCTGATGGTTCGGTCATCCGATGCTCTGGGAATCGAACTACAGCTATGTGTCATTCGAATCCAGTTGTGATAGCTCAGAACAAACACCAGGCAGGTTGTAAGTAAGTTCAAACAGGAATCTCACTTTTATTGGATGCACACAACACACTTTTAGAAACAGCAGTTTGGACACCCCGCCCCCAACAACCACTTTCCTATTGGTCAATTGTAAAGTACACTTTAGTCCTCAATTAGGTCCTCTTGGCCATGCAAATGAGGACTTGAAACAGGGTCAGCAGCAGCACTATAAACCGCTGCTCGGGCCGCTTGGAGAAACGAACATGGATCGCTTCATTATTGCTTCATGGCCATGTCCTAGGCTCTCACATACAGGTTTTTTTTGTTGTTGTTTTTTTTGTTGTTTCAGTTGCACTTATATGTTCATGCTCTTATGGTTTTTTTTCTTCATGTCCATGCTCCAATGCCAGCTCTGTAAGCTGAGGTTGCAAGTTTTTCTTTTTCTTTTTTCTTTTTCTTTACAATGTTTTTTTACCTATCTGGTATATTCGTTACTGCCTAGGTACCGAGAGGTTGTCCTACCCATAAGTGATTCTATTCAACCTTATACCCATTTAAATGTATTCTTTGATGTGTTTTCTCCTGTGGTTTGTATACTAACAAAAGTATTTTTGGAAGTATTTCACAAATGGCATTGAGGATCATGTCTTATAATGTGAAGGGCCTGGGCTCCATTCAGAAGCGTTGGGTAGCTCTGAAGGAGTTCAGGTCCTCAGGTGAGGATGTGATATTGATTCAAGAGATGCACTTCCGAGCTGACGGCTCATTAAAATTTGCATCAAAATCCTTCCCCACCTCCTTTCTTGCCTCTGATTCCACTGGCAAGGCGGGAGTAGCTATCCTGATCAGGAAATCATGTCCTATTAAGTTTAAAAACACTCATGTGGACCCTCAGGGATGATTTCTCATTCTAGATTGTGATTATCTGAACTCCTCCCTCACCCTAGTCAGCCTATACGCTCCAAATACTGGACAGATTGATTTACTTAATAAACTTTTTGATGCCCCTCAGTACCGCTCTCAACAATTTATGATTGTTGGTGGGGATTTCAATCTGGTTATGTCCCCCACTAGAGATAGACAAACTTTGTTTAATGCCACCCCCTCGAGGAAGATCACATCCCAAGCTAGCTCATTCCATAAATGTATCAGGTCCCATCAACTCTTTGACTCATGGAGGATCAAACATCCTTCTGCTAAGCAATACACATTTTAGTCCATGGCCCATAAGATGTATTCCCACCTTGACCATTTTTTCATTTCTGCTCCACTCATCCCTTATGTTATTGAGTCCAATATATCCCCATCACGTGGTCTGACCATGCTCCCATCACACTAGACCTTATGCTTTCCCAGACCCACACTAGATCATGCCATTGGCGCCTCAATGATCACCTTCTACAATCTGAGGTCTCACGGAATAAGCTGGCAACGGGTCTAAAAGAATTTTTCCAACTTAACATGGGGTCTGTGTCTGAGTTTTCTACGCTGTGGGAGGCCCATAAGGCTGTCTTTCGAGGTGAATGCATAGCAGAGGGTTCACATCTGAAAAAGGACAGAAATAGTCTTTTGCAGACCTTTTCTACAGCCTTGGCATCAGCTGTTGTGCAGTCCCACAGTGTTGAAACTTTGTAAAGTCACTGCCCTCAGAGAACAAATTAAATCAACACAACTTAGAAAGGCAGCTAAATCCCTTCTTTGGACAAAACAAAAGTTTTATGAGTTCTCTAATAAGCCTCATAGGATCCTAGTCAATAAATTATGCCCGTGTCCTTTTAAATCCTTCCCTGACTTTCTTCTCCAAACAGACGGATCCAGAACCCATTGCCCCCAAGTAGGGATGAGCCGAACACCCCCCTGTTCGGTTCGCACCAGAACATGCGAACAGGCAAAAAATTTGTTCGAACATGCGAACAGCGTTAAAGTCTATGGGACATGAACATGAATAATCGAAAGTGCTAATTTTAAAGGCTTATATGCAAGTTATTGTCATAAAAAGTGTTTGGGGACCTGGGTCCTGCCCCAGGGGACATGGATCAATGCAAAAAAAAGTTTTAAAAACGGTCGTTTTTTCAGGAGCAATGATTTTAATAATGCTTAAAGTGAAACAATAAAAGTGTAATATTCCTTTAAATTTCGTACCTGGGGGTGTCTATAGTATGCCTGTAAAGGGGCGCATGTTTCCCGTGTTTAGAACAGTCTGACAGCAAAATGACATTTCAAAGGATAAAGTCATTTAAAACTACTCAAGTTCATTGATAAAAATGGCATGGGAATTCCCCACAGGGGAACCCCGAACCAAAATTTAAAAAAAAAATGGCGTGGGGTCCCCCTCAAAATCTATACCAGACCCTTCAGGTCTGGTATGGATTTTAAGGGGAACCCCGCGCCAATTTTTTTTTTTAAAATGGCGTGGGGTCCCCCCAAAAATCCATACCAGACCCTTATCCGAGCACGCAACCTGGCAGGCTGCAGGAAAAGAGGGGGGATGAGAGAGCGGCCCCCCTCCTGAACCATACCAGGCCACATGCCCTCAACATTGGTAGGGTGCTTTGGGGTAGCCCCCCAAAACACCTTGTCCCCATGTTGATGGGGACAAGGGTCTCATCCCCACAACCCTTGCCCGGTGGTTGTGGGGGTCTGCGGGTGGGGGGCTTATCGAATCTGGAAGCCCCCTTTAACAAGGGGACCCCCAGATCCCGGCCCTCCCCCCTGTGTGAAATGGTAAGGGGGTACAAAAGTACCTCTACTATTTCACAAAAAAAGTGTCAAAAAATGTTAAAAATGACAAGAGACAGTTTTTGACAATTCCTTTATTTAAATGCTTCCTCTTTCTTCTATCTGCTATCTTCTATCTTCCTTCTGTTTCTTCCTCCATCTTCTTCTGGTTCTTCTGGTTCTTCCTCCGGTGTTTTCGTCCGGCATCTTCCTCCATGGTGTCTTCCCTTCTTCTTCTCGGGCCGCTCCGCATCCACCATGATGGGAGGCTCCCGCTGTGTGACGCTTTTCCTCTTCTGACGGTTCTTAAATAATGGAGGGCGGGGCCACCCAGTGACCCCGCCCCCCTCTGACGCACGGGGACTTGACGGGGACTTCCCTGTGGCATTCCCCATGACAGTCTTAAAACTTTCCCTCTTATTTCACCTTGTTCTCCCCTTGTGAATGTGCTCTTCAATCCCTCCATACCAGACAGTCAGTCTCCATACCAGACAGTCTGTCCCTGGGTAGGGTATTCTCCTGGATGGAGGTCTCTTTGTTTCAGCTCCGGAACTTGGTGCACCCAACCTCCCACAGGTCACACAGTTTCGATACTCTACGTGAGAAATTTGGTATACCTCCACATCTCTTCCACTTCTATCTACAGATTAGACATTTTTTTCCATTCTCAGTCCTCGCTCTTGATAAACCTACTCCTTTTGAATATCTATGTGCACAGGACCCTTAACAACTACACCTAATATCCTCTATACACCATATGCTCCATGAGTCAACCCCTCTCACTGAGAACACACATCGATATATGAAAAGAAGGCCTCATTTAATAGGCCTATTAGTTCCCAAATGTGGGATAGGATCTGGTCCTCCACTTTCAAGTCCTCAAGATGTGTTTTAGATAGGGAAATGTCCATCAAGGTGCTCATGTTTTGCTACAAGACCCCTGAAGTTATTCACAAATTTGACCCTGTGTCCTTGGCAAATTGCTGGCTTTGTGGGTCTGAAGTAGGATCTCTATTTCATATCTTTTGGCAATGTTCCATGATACAGCCTTTTTGGCACGAGGTAATGCTGTTAATACAAAGATTGGTGGATGTGTCCCTCCCGCTTTGTCCCCTAAATGATCTTTTAGGACTTCCATTCCCAGGTATTACAAAAAAAGACAATAGGCTGATTGCATACATTCTTCTAGCGGCCAAGTGGCTCATTCCATTATGTTGGCTCTTCAGCTCCCCCCCCCCATGGTCTAGGTTTTTACAACTAATAGCTGAGATTCGAGGGATGGAGTATTTGACAGCCTTTGTCCATGACAATATCCCCCAGTTTAACAAAATCTGGGAACCATGGGATCGATCGGAATTTGGTACATCTCTGCCACCCAGTAAATCATAAATTATGTCACCTCGACCCATGCTTTTCACACAGATGAGTACCCTTTTCAAGTTATTATTCTCTACTGTATACCAAAAAATGTCTTTGCCTTTATCTTGAAACACCTATTGTTGCTTTCTATGAGTTGCTTTTACCTTCTGATGAGATCTACAGAACACTCTTGTGCTCTGTATACATAGACATTTATTGTTTGTACCTTTACACTTTGATTGTAATTCAGTTATTTGTATACTCTGTCTATTCTCTGGAAAACAATAAAAACTACAATTTAAAAAAAAGAAAAGGTAGTAATCTATATGCCCTTAACACAGGCACAGAGAGGGAGGAGAGAAGACTGATCAACTTCTCAGCTCCTTCTGGGCTGCAAACACCATTGAAAGTAACAATACAAAAAAGAAGAAATGGGTTAACAGGTAGAGTAAGCACAGTTCTCTAATGTTACAGGTCTTAAGTTGAAGGGTACTAGTGTCTTCTGCTGGCAAATGTTGGGGCCCTTTGTAAAGGGAGTAGATTTAATCAATCAAAAGTGAGACAGTAATCCTCTAGGAAATCCTGTTAGGTAGTGGTTTGTAAGAACAGAATGGCTAAAAGTGGCAGCTCCAAACAAGCATCCTCCTTACAGTAGAAAGGGGAATAGGTCTGCATGCAGTGTCTGTACTGTGCTAAGAAAGATGTTGGGTTTACACAAGCTCACCAATCCTCTGGGTGATGACAAAAGTCCCAAATGGTAGTTCAGGCTCCTGGCAATGTTGTAAGGCACCTCCTGTCCACCGATCAGGATGGCTTGTGCCTGAACTGGCAGGCTGATGGGACAACGGCCAACAGGACACCTGGATGGGTCTTGTGATCCCCGAAGCGGTGTGTGGGTTGTCTCCACTGGGTTAGATGGTGCTGAGTTGCTGAGCAGGGTTTCTGAGCTGAATGGTGGAGGACCGTGTGGGTGACAATGTTCCTGACTCCTTTATCCTCAGTCTCTTGGCAGCAGTCTCGGGAAAAGCATGGCTCTTACTCTCTCTCTCAGATGCTGGTAGATAGTCTGGCTCTCTTTCTCTTAGGTGTGGTGGAGTTCCATCACACAGTCCCATCACCTCACCACTCCTGTCCTCCACTCCTCATGGTAACTCTCCCCGGTAGTCTCAAGAGAAATGTGACTTTCTCTCCCTCTGTTGGGTCACACAATCGCTGGTGTCAGCATGTGTCTCTCTCCTCAAACAGATGCTGGTACCTCAGACCGCTCTCCTCACTCTCCTCAGACAGCCCTCCTGATCTTCTGTCAGCACTCTCTCTGTAGTGCTGTGTGGAAAACCTGTCTCTATCTCTCTTTTCTCTCACCTCAGCACTCCCATATCCTCATTTACCTTAGCTCTTCCTGAAACTCCCTTTTTCCCAGTGTGTTTTGTGTTTCTGAGTTTTCTGGAAGAACAAGTCAGCATCTCTCTGTCTCCATATTCTGGCCAAAAGGAGAAATTGCATTACAACATGCCTGCTACATCTTTATTGGATATAAAAGTAAATACATGAATGACAAAGCATCATAAAAAGATATCATATAACAATGTAAGTAAATGTCACAGGACATAATCGTACTGATAAGTTTAGTACCTGAAAGATACCAAGGTAGTGGGTAAAAGGGTGATTTTCAAATAGACAGAGCAGGGCATGTCACCCCAAACACAAATTGTTCACATCTACTTTACAAATAAATGCTTGAATTTGAATTGCAATGCTGGGGCACATTTTCTTGCCACAAACAATTAAATGTATTCTACATATACCAAAATGCAAATTTATGAAATTAATGAATACCCTTTCAAGAATCCCCAACCCAATATTGTAACAATTATATATTGTGTAATAAAACAAAAACAAATACATATAGAACAGAAACAATTTTCTTTAAATTCTATATAGTAAATTCTGTATTGATACCATTTTCATAACAGTGAAGATCACTCCAAAACAAAATAGCTGTGTGGCCCCACTCCAGTGCTCTCATGGGTAACTCACAAGAGGTGAATGATCTTTGAAAGGTCTGAAACACTCTTCTCCTTAGTAATCCCCCTTTGCTCCACCTTCTTCACAATCAGATAATCTCATCAGCAGCATGGTAACAGAAAATAAAAGTTCCAGATAGTGTGATATTGTTTGAAATATATTTTTAATCCAGAAACATTACACTCTGATGTATCTTTGCTACTCATGGTATTAGTTTATATCACTTATGCCGCGTACACACGGTCGGACTTTTCGTCTACAAAAGTCCAACGGACGCTGACGGACTAAAGCTGGCTGGTAATCCGATCGTGTGTGGGCTTCTCCGGACTTTCAACGGACTTTTTTAGCCTCAAATCCGACGGACTTTAGATTTGAAGCATGCTTCAAATCTTTACGTCGTAACTACGACGGACCCCGAAGTCCGCTCGTCTGTATGCTAGTCCGACGGACAAAAAAACGACGCATGCTCATAAGCAAAAACTAAACGGAAGCACTCGGTCTAGTAAAACTAGTGTTCGTATTGTAGGTAGCACATTCATCACGCTGCAAAATCTGTGATCGTTGAATGCAGCGCATTTTATTTCTTCTTTACGAAGGCTCTAAAGAACGAAGGTGTTTTGCTGTTCATAATCAGAGTTCTCCCAAACTGATTTCTGGATTCTTTTTCTCTTTGATCTCATGAATGATATAGTATGCATTTTAAAAACAATGTTTCCATACTAATAATACTTTTTCCCCTTTTTTTTATTTTTTTTTTTAGGTTTGTAAAGTTACCACAAAGAACCCATTATTCTGTTTTTTTTTTATAGTGATTATTTTTTAGTTTTTAGATAAAGTTAACCCAAAGCACCGTTTTTGGTTATGTAAATTTTTTGATTTTCAAGACTTATCACTTGAACATTATTAACATTAGTAATGTATTTTTGGTGTGTTTTTTTCAAACTCAATGAGATTGTTGTCCCTTGTTAATTTAACATTGTGTGTAAAATCAATGATTTAAAAGAAAACACATAAAGTCTTTTGCTAAACTCAAAAAAGATCCATTTATTCATGGTCAAAATAAAATAAAGAGGAAGTCAACGCTGGCAAAAGTCGGTGTACAAGAAAATTGGGATCTTGCGGAGTCCATATAAGAGGGAGCACAATCTGGTCCAAGAATCCCAGAGATCAACAGCACCAGCAGATGATCTAGATGTCCCCAGACTGTGGTCCTACAACAGCCTGCGTCTTCTGTCAGACCAGACTGAACCCAGGTCATCACTTTCTTCTCTTCCCTGCAGCCTTTCCTCCACGCTGCCCTGCAGCCTTCCCTGTAGCCTTCTTTGGAGGCTGTGGCTGTGGTGTTTCAGTTGTGGCAGGAGGAGGAGGAGGAGGAGGAGGAGGGGGGGCTGCCTCATGTAGTTGGGTGTTTTGTGTTAGCGTGCCCTGCAGCCCCTTATGGATTGTTTCCCCAAATAGGCGCTCACAAATGAGGCGCTGCTCCCAATCCATCTGAAGAAGCCTGCTGGCTAAGTAGCAGCCATAGGATTCTTCCGCTTCGGGGGGGCTCGTTAAAAAACGGGTGGCCTCTTGCATGAGGCGCAGGGATGCGTCCTGTGTGACCATCCC